>NW_025963891.1:1777500-1816900 GCF_023055435.1 Haliotis rufescens | reverse complement strand
ACCTACTGCTGTCTCCTCTGTTAATGTAGACCTACTGCTATCTCCACTGTTAATGTAGGCCTTGTGCTTTCTCCTCTGTTAATGTATGCCTACTGCTTGCTCCACTGTTAATGTAGGCCTCCTGGTTTCTCCAGTGTTAATGTAGGCCTACTGCTGGCCCCACTGTTAATGAAGGCCTCGTGGTTTCTCCACTGTTAATGTAGGCCTACTGCTGGCTACACTGTTAATGTAGGCCTCCTGGTTTCTCCACTGTTAATGTAGGCCTACTGCTTGCCCTACTTTTAATGTAGGCCTCGTGGTTTCTCCAGTGTTAATGTAGGCCTACTGTTGGCTCCACTGTTTATTAGGGTGGATCCTTGTTTTGTCAGAACACAATAGTTATTTCCTGAAACCTACTTTCTTTATTAATAATCTGACTGTAACGCTAGACAGAAGAGGAAGTGCGTTGTGTTTGTTTCTTAAGACATAACCTGTGTCTATATCTTCACCTTTGTTTTTCACCCTTTTCAAGCAAACTATTTCAGTTTTGAATATACGCCTATTGAATTCCCATTTCAAATCTATATATTGATAAATGTTATCTTTTTTTTCTCATACAATGTGGGAATAGAAATTCCAAATAGAAAATAGAGGGACGTTTGGGAGTATATGCTAACTCCTTTTTCGGGTGAATGAACGAGTAAGCATATACTCTGAATCATTATATTCCCCATATTAAAGAAGCTAAATTCGCTCTCTTGTGTCTATCACTTCTAAATGCCATTCAAATATAGTCATTATATATTTACGGTTAATTCACTGTACAACACGCGACTGTAAATTCATTTGTAGAAGTGACTGCGGTTTTCTCCGTATACACCAGCTACTTCACGCTGACCTGGAACTAACCAGACCACCATCGACCTGGAGGCGGGAGCAGCGTCCTCGGGGTACACGTGATCAGCCGGAGCTAAACAACTTGGGCCGTGTTCCACCACACCATCTATTAGCCCTACGTCTATGCCAACTATGGGACTTACACCAGTTGTGGTACCAAGATCGCTTTGTGGAATGATACCCAGATCACCATTTTAGGGGTTACTTGGGGCCTATTGTTCCATTGAATGTTGGGGTTTGTTTGAGAGTGCCGTTCTAGTGCCGTTCTAGTGCCGATCACAACCATCCCTTCGTGTATCAGTTCTACGCAGGAAAGAAACATTTCGCGATTATTATGCACAACCTGAAGCATTTTGATGTTTTGTATATAAGAAACATGGAACTAACTAGCATCGTCTCAAACAACAATAAATGTCTACTGCGGTATTTACATCCTGAATCTGGAATTACAATAGTTCAAGTTCCTGGCAGAGAGCTATGACCGTGGATTCAATGCCAGATGCCCTCTTATTATGTTTCCATGTTTGTCAGGACCATACCGGTGCTCGTGGGTTTCCCCAAAGTGGTAAACATCTAGGACTATATCACTTCTGGTTTTCCTATCACATCAAGCTGACATGCCGTGATATAGACAACCAGGGTCGAATTATTTCGTCATTCGAATGAAGAAAGACGAATTATTTCGTCATTCTTCATCCAACTTACAACATTAAAAACATTCGAATGGCGAAAGATGAATGACGAATTGGAGCTCTTAGAGCGTACCGAGTACCCTTTGTCCCCTGAAAGTCGTTAGATCCAACAAAATAAGGGATAGATGATGACACGTATTTATTTTTACTGTATCCCGACACTTTGGAACGTGCTCGTGCTATCAATCACTGTTTCGCCTGTTCCAAAACCGGTCATTTTCAAGATTGAATGATACTGACTGTGGCCTAAAAACAGCATTCACTCACACATTAACTGAAACGTTACTGGTTTAGGAGTCATGTTTAGAGCGGGGACACCAAAGTCTGCCTGTCTGCTCAAACTCCACTTTCCACTCGTTTGATGTGAACATTAAACTATCGTGTTTCATTTTATGTTCTTCCAAACATCAATCAGGATTTTTTTCTTTCTGTCACAAAACACAGTAATTTCACACTGCACGTATGCCGAGCGTATTATATCTTAGAGTTGTGTTTACATTTATTGCGCCATCACTCCACAGGATCTGCTAAAGAGGCACCGCGAGACAGTATATATCCACGAGGCAGACAACTAAATCACCGGGTGCTTGCACACACGCTACGTAACAATACTACAACAAATGTTACAGGGGCATAGCCGACCAAGACGTCATAATAAATCACCAGTGTTTCCACAGAAAGAATACTAATTGTGTATCTATATGTCAAATATGTAGACATTATGTATCGTTCTGTTCAATGAATCCAGCCTTCATGATCATATGTCTAGAAGATGTCGGGTCGATGTGTTTACCGCCGCGGGGGAACCGTCGTCAACGTTGACGTGAAGACGTTGAGGTTTTGTTGCAGACGCTGCCGAAGTCGTACTGCTACTGGCAGTCCGGCAGGGCTAACTGATGACTTAACTGTGTAATGGACGAGCTGACATTTACAAATGACTGCCTTGCACGATACTGTGTGTACGTTGTTAGATGGCTGCTACGCTACATGTACCCTTAAGGGGTTCTGGGGCTCTGGGGTTCTGGTACATACAAACACACCTGGTGTGATTGACATATACACTGTCTGTGGAATGGTTCTGTGGAGTCTCTGAGAGAGTGTATTCTTGCAGAGGAAGTGAATGTTGTGCTTAAGGGTCTGATTATTTAATGTTACGGGGAAGTGTGTGTGTGTGTGTGTGTGTGTGTGTGTGTGTGTGTGTGTGTGTGTGTGTGTGTGTGTGTGTGTGTGTGTGTGTGCGTGTGCGTGGCCTGATGTGAGTTTAATATAGAAAATATTTCCCTTTTTGGAATTTCCAATCTGATGCGCAGTAATGCATTCTGAGAAGACAGTGACCGTAGATATAGTGTAATAGCATGATTGAGCGTTTGCCACAAGTCCATGTGTATAGGGAATCTAGTGGTGATATAATGTAGTATTTATGTAGTTATTTGAGAATCGGAAAATGTTAAGTCCCAAATACAATTAAACGTTGCTTTAAGATTTCATGTATTGCTTCAACGATGCCTTGTGGTGCTTCAAGATACCTCGCAGCGCTTCAAGACACCACACAGTACTTCAAGACACCACGTAGTCCTTCAAGACACTACTCGGTGCTTCAAGACACCACGCAGCACTTCTAGATACAACGCAGTGCTTCTAGAAACCATGATGAACTTCAAGGACCCCCCCCCCCCCCCCCAGTACTTCAAGAAACCACGCAGTACTTCAAGACACAACACAGTACTTCGAGATACCACACAGTGCTTCAAGACACCACGCAGTACTTCAAGACAAAACACAGTACTTCAAGATACCACACAGAGCTTCAAGATGCCACACAGTGCTTCAAGATACCACACAGTGCTTCAAGATACCACACAGTGCTTCAAGATACCACACAGTGCTTCAAAATACCACCCAGTGCTTCAAGATACCACACAGTGCTTCAAGATGCCTTATACTACGTCAGGGTAGGACAGAGCCCAACATAACATTGTTCGACAGAAAAGGTAACCGTTTCTCTGGACTGTTTACCTCATTGTGACAACGTAAACCTCTTATTCTACGCTCAATGCAAGAACCCCAACTTAATTCGTTCATTCTTTTAGTTGGAGTAGACATACACACATCTTGTGTCCAAGTCCTCTGATACACATGGGGGCTGTATTGTATGGTTAACACACAACCATCTACTCCATTTGTATTAGCATATCTACAGGATAACCGCGGCCTCCCGAGACTGATTGGTAGGGACTGACGGGACAAAGATTCATGTTATTGTGTAGAGTCATTTTAAGTTGTACTGTTTCATATACAGCATGCAAATCATTGTCTCGCTTTGTCAAGCGTAGTTCCTTCAAAGCTGTATTGTGCATGGTTCATATATAAATACTCTGACAGTATCTTGCAAATCGTTGTCATATCATGTAAATTAATTTCCTTAATAGATCGTGTACTTATTACTGTATGTAAACTAGGGCTGGGAAGGGTAACTCGGGGACTCGGGTCGGGTGGGTCCTGTGTGGGACCCGGGTACCCACAGGACTACCTGGACCCATGGTTAGTTCGGTGATATCTTGTTTAATGACAAAAACTCACTATAGCTCAGTAGTTAGTCTACAAGTCGCTAATGTTCGCATTTCTTTCTGACGATGCACACATTCCTTTTGACTTGTATATGTTTGAGTAAAGATAAAGCTTCAGTCAACTTCAGTTAAAGCATGATCTGATTGTTTGATACATGTATCTAAATAGTTTTATCCTGTGGCTGCGGTAAAGCAATTACCAATCAGACATTTTGTTCCCAACTCTTGAGACTTGCAGTGGGTACCCGGGTAGGGTCGGGTAATAGGGGGTCGAGTACCCGGGCAGTAAATTTGGACTCGTCCCATCCCTAATGTGAACGTTTTAGTATAACGCTGACATCTGTGTACGTGGTCGTCGACACGTATATGTAGTACTACCGTAGGGCAGGACACACTTACCCTTTTCAATAACACCTGGTGTCGTCACTAATTTTCAGTGATCCAATCACATTATGTTCACTGCTTGCTTGCCTCTCTGGTTACAATGGAATCTATTTAGTCGGATAATAGAGACTGCTTATCCTCTGGCTTTAACGTTGACTTGTTAACGTATTTATATTTCTACTATACTTGTAGTGCTGATAATGATATATTGATGCACAATTTGTAGTTAAAAATCAGAAAGGTGATGAAAAAGATTTTACATTCTCTGAACGGTTCCGCGTCAAAAGTAATCACGTGTTTGTTCTGATATTAACGGTAGCTATTTCCTAGCTCATCCTGATGTGTGTTTGACTTCGTAATCCCAAAAGAACAAATCAGGGAGTCTTTCAACTCACACTAGCGCTTTCTCTGAGGGGAGATGAAAAGGCGGTGAGTAGTAATATTTTAGTTCCTGGATCTAATTGGGAAACCTATATATGTAGCTGACACAGGGGAGTACCATTTGGAAGGATAAAACACGGATGCACATCACAGCTTGTAAATCAGGCTGTTTTGTTGGACTACAAAAGAGTTCATCATTATATATTTCAAGTATGAGATGAAAAAGGACATCGGAAAACGTGTAAGATTTTGTCCCAAGAAAGGCTTGAGTTTCTTTTCTATTTTAGACGTATGTTAAAATCAAAATAAAATCATTTAATTTTCTGTTGGACAGTGAGTGAGTATACTGCGCCGTACTGAGGTGTCCTGAGGTGTACTGAAGCTGATTGAAGTGTACCGCCCTTTTGAACAGTATGTTCGTCATATACTCATATCGTATTCATAACTAAAAATTGATAATAGACACTATGACATGGACAAAATAGATTAAGTTTTGTTTACTTTGTTTGTTTGTTGTTTAACGCTGCACTTAGCAATATTCCAGCTATATGACGGCGGTCTGTAAATAATCGAGTCTGGACCAGACAATCCAGTGATTGACATCATGAGCATCGATCCACGCAATTGGGATACGATAATCGATGACATGCAACAACCAAGTCAGCGAGCCTGACCACACGATCACGTAAACAGCCTTTTACGACAAGCATAGTCGCCTTTTCCGGCAAGCATGGGTTGCTGAAGACCTATACTACCCCAATCGATTAAGAGATTGACCTATCTTACACCGAATACACAACAAACAGTTCGTCAGATGGAACACGGTAAGCTCGTGCTGTTTTATGGTTCATTGGGGTCAAAGGTCAATGCTAAACTTGTCAATTTTCAATATATAAAAATAAGAAAACGACCACGGTTACTTACACCTCTTTTGTAATCAAAGTGTGTTAGCCGAAAATGTGAAGTTGTCACTAGAGGACGTATTGACACACTGAGGACCCAGATCGGGCTGAATTTTGGATTTGAATAACTATAGCGACAGAATCGTTTCCATAGTCATAAGGAATCTATGCCAAAAGCAGAGTCTATTGTACGATGCCGACTATATCATGAGCATGTGTTATGAATCAAATAGTAATGATACCAGTAGTTCGCGAAAAGGTGAGCGTCACAAACACATGCAAAGGCAAGTAAATTGTTCACCTGAAAAAACACGTCAAAATAGGAAATCGCAACGGACATCATTCTTGTTACTGATGCGTCAAATTTGGAAATGTCCTCCACACGTTTACCATAAAACTTCTTGAAAGTTTTACTGAGGCCTTGGATGTTGTAACCTTGATCAAACAACTTCTAAAAGCAAGAGTCGTGTGATGCTCTTTAAAATCTTGGTAGAAAGAGCATGCTCGATTGTATCTCAAAAGTTGTGACATGTAAACACCAAAGGATGGAGCTGCTGGAATATTGCTCGAAATAAAGGGGAAGTTGACTATTGAAAAGTTGAAGTCATCCCTCTTGTCATACAATCTTGTGTTGAGTGTTTTGTACCTCTGGATATTTATGCATAGATCTAAATATGAAACAGATGAGGCTGTCTAACTGGTCTGCTTTACTTCTAGTTCAGGTGGGTAAATCAGTGGAAGGGATTTGGCAATGTGATTGTTATTGAACGATATCAGATCATCGATATACCTGATGCTTTAGTTAAACTTCTTGACCAAGTTACAATGTTTTGACTTTGCCAATCCGAGCCGGAATTTCGATCATAAAGAAACAGATCCACACGAAGGGATGCCTACTTCTTGCCTAAATGTCTTACCCCCAAATGTTACCTGGATGTTATCAATGAGGAAGCCCAGCATTTCACATATTGTTTTCTCAGTAAACTTCAGATGGCATTTGCTTTCATTTTTCACCAATTCCTGAACCTCTGAATATAGATACGTAACTGTATCTGTGTTCACCACGTTTTGTAACAATATTCCCATGGATCAAGGAATAAAGTTTTTCCTTAAGTTTGGCATGTGGAATGGTTGTGTACAAAGTTGAAAAATCAATATTTTGACAGAATGAAACTTGGTTCTTTTCTGAGATTGTAAAAAGTCAAGTAAATCCTTCGAGCTGTTGAGAATTCACATGGTATTAATTCCATTTGTCTCAAATACTTTCTGTGAATATAAAGAAAGCCCTTCCTTGGTCGTATTCAGGGTCACAGTTAATCGTTGAGACGGACCCGGCACGGTACGGATGTTGTGGAGCTTTGGAATCCAGTAGGATGGAGATGTCTTCAGGTTATCGAGTCAAGTCAAAGTTCTTTGACCAAACAATGAATGTAGTTGTGGTTACATACAACGGTTATGTTATTCGAGGTCTTGTCAGTGGGAACAACTACAAACTTGTCATGTAGGGCAGACAGACTTTGGATGTCAGCTGGCTGGGACAGAATGGATTTATTCCAATTCTGTTACCTCTTTTTCAGTTCTACCAATGACACATACGCACTGATTTACCCCGCTCTGAAAGACATTCAACAGACCTTCTGCTGCGTCGTGGACGTCTGTGCTACCCTTATTGTACAGGGAAATATATATGGTTAAAACACAAAATTACATGATTCTCTTCCTCATATTGGATTTTCAGAGTCCTCAAGCCGCCTTGTGTACGCTTCTGTAGGAAACGTACAGGATAGCCATCAATTCTATCTATCTCTGTGCCATACTTATCAAACATGGTGAAGACATTGATTAAGAAATACCATTTATCATTTAAGTACATTGATTATAACTTTCAGACACACAAGGAGTGATTAATGGGGAATTAGTGCAAACCTGCATGGTCTCCATGGAAACAGGGAGGTAGATATAAATCAGATATAGCCTAGCATTAAACATGGTTCGCGGCCGTGTTCATCAACTACTGTTTTTTATATGAATGATCAAGTAGCGGATAATTCTACATCTCCGAATGAAACCTATCTGACGATTATATTTCCACAGGCGCAATACCGGGGCAACCGCCTCCTTATAACGCAGAGTTCAATATTGCTCCGTAATCAGTATTCCAAGCATGTATGACGGTCCCATGGGGGCTGCTCCGGGTAAAAAAAACCTGCCTTAACTAAGAACGGTCGTTGATATTGGAACGGAAGCAAACATGAAGGGCTTTTTGTCGACTTTTCATTTAGATTGAACTGAAGGAGGGTCTGCTGTGATCGAGGCATATCGGAATGCAATCTCCCCACAGTGGAGAGCAGCGCAGACGATATTCATAGCCAGAGCTCTCCTGGCCATATGCAGGGAAGACGAGCCAATAAGATAGAGCAATAATGTCCGTATTCGAGGTATGTATTTCCCCTCGGACATAAAGGTTGGCATACTGGTCATTTCAATTAAGAGCGTTTCATTAAATAGACTTTCTGTCTCGAAAACGAGGTCTAAATTGGCACGATTAAATAGACAGCGTGACTGTGTTGATACCAAAGTTCGCCATATTGCACGCTAAAGCCTACTCCCGTCTTTGACGACCCATGCACCATTATGCCGGGAAAGGAATTATTGGGTTTCCTGAAAGTAGATTATTAAACTTTGCCATCGAACTTTTGATCATGTTTCGCCACTTAGGGCATGTCAGTCATTAATTTCATCCTTAAAGCCATCAAGACATTAAAAATTGATCCCCCAAAATATATAATATATATATCTTAAGTGTCTACAAGATTAAAAGATACAAAACTGTAACGATAGGCTATGATAATTATAATGTTGTTTCTTATTATCGCGCGGGTCATTAAAGCATGTAGTGTGTACGATGCGTATTTTAGTGCGGTTGGTTTGTCAAGTGAAAAAAATATTTTAGTTCTGTGAATGTCTTACCAGATCTTGATTGATGGGTTATCTTTCCTTGCCTAAAGTGTGCCGCTATGGTTGACCTTCTGATGTCGAAGCTTCTGAAGAAAAACATTATTTATTATCGCGTTACAATGACTGTGATGTCTGGCTAGCCCCTGTAATGCGTCAATATTTCATTAATAAGTCTAATCTCTGACGGGCGGTGGGGTAGCCTAGAGGTTAAAAAGCGTTCTCTTGTCATGCTGAAGGCACAGGTTCGATGGTACAATGTGAGAATCCTTATCTGGTGTCACCTGTCGCGATATTGCAGGACATTTGCTAAAAGCGACGTAACACCCAACTCTCTCACTCATTCATGTACTCTAGTCCCTGAAACAACAGTAAGTGTTTAAAAACTAAACAACTGAGAAGATATCCCATCTTATTATCATATTAACCTCTTAGTTTCTGACCGCCTCCCTGGTCCAGTGGATAGAACGTCTGCCAGAATAGCGGATGGTCGGTGGTTCGATCCCTGGCCGCGTCATACCAAATGACGTTAAAAGATGGTACTTGTTGTAACCCTGTCTTGCGCTCGGCATTAAGGGGATGAAACAAGTACTGGTCGGCTCGGAGTCAGTATACTGTGTCTGAGTGGGGTATCAATGTTAAACTGTGGCATGTTATCTCAGTGCACACACACAATGCACACACACAATGCACACACACACACACACACATGTACATGTACATGCGCGTGGTCATATGAGTGCAATACTCTTTGACGCGACGTTGAGGCCTATTTCACATGACCTCACCTCACCTCACCTCACCTCACCTCACCTCACCTCACCTCACCTCACCTCACCTCACCTTATAGTTCTCTCCTTCTGATGGTCACATTATGGCTGATTTACTGCCGACGTGAATATCACCTCGCTATTCTGGTACATACAGGAAGGTCAATAGTCTCTACTTATGTCACTATATTCTATCTCTGGAATACTGTTCGTCTCACAAGAAACACTTCATTGACTTTGAAGACCCGGGTGCTCGCCACATTGATCAGCTTGTCTACATTTGACCCTCGCTGGATTTGTCTCGGTGTCCCCGGGAAGTCGTCAGCCAAGCACACTGAACCCGCTTGTCGGAGATGAGACTCGTGACTCCGATCGTTTTACGAGTGGTGTGTAGCCCATGCTTTGATTTGTGAATAGCATAGCATGTGCGCATGCGCCAGTTGGCTGTCATGTTTGATGTTTCTGGAAAAAAGACGGAGCAATTTATAGTTAATCGGCATTTGATTTGTCAATTGATGCCGTTTTTAGACTTTGATCTTTCACGGGATTCAAGATGGAGAAAATCGCATCAGGCATGCTAGAGAAGCTTAGAAGGAGGCAAAGCGGAATGACCTTGCAAGAGGTTCATATGACCTTGACGCTATGTACTTTCATTTCTAAAAGGCCACGAAAAACAAATACAATGTTTAAATGAAAAGTTCATTTAATAAGATCGGGCCACTTGCTCTTTTCGTCTCTTATTTTTTTCCTTTTTTCTCAGTAGCCAGTAAACTTATTTAAACTTGTCGTCAGACCTGAGGAATGGTTCTGTTCATGAAAGATTCCGCTTACGTTAAAATCCGGGACATTTAGCACAAATATTTGTTTTACCGGACAAAACCGAAAATTCGCTTTGAAACCAAAAGTTCATTCTATGATTAAAATGACCCGCACGAACATGAGCAACAGTTTTTTATGCTTATTGTTTGTTTCTCTTTTTAAAATCATGTTTGCCAATAAACGCAAGTCAATAAACACCAGTCTGCAATGTGGAGCTGTTCGAGCGGCACTATCATTCGCTTCCTCACATACATATGGGTTGATATAATAATCGAACACTAGATCATCCGTGTTGGATACGGAGACATCTCTCATGTATTAGTCAGTAAACAAGTGAAACCTGATTGTCGTTGTCATCGATTGAAATTGCATAACATCATGTTGTGTGATACGGCCAGAATATGTTACACATAGGCTGTAGTTCAATCAATGTTATTTATACACCCCTTTGATAGGAACGAGAGCACGAGCGAGAGCTCGCTCTTTCAAAACGAGGTTGTGCAGGTCTAACAGTAACATTCATCATCACGCAACTCTAGCATTAATACATCTTGTTAAAGAATAGGTAGTTTTTACAAATAACGGGTCTTGGTTGAAAACTACTGTTATTACGCATCTTTGTAAGCACCACGTGTTGGAAGCGGACTTGTTATGCAAGATGAGAAGCTAATTTCTGCGTGTTGCTGACTTGACTAACGATCGGTGTCTAAAAACGCTCCATCGAATCTCTGATACGAACTCTTCACGCGGAAGATACAGTTACTTTGGACGAATTGGAGTCCTATTCGGCAACCGCCCGGATGTAGACACAGCTACAGTGTACACGCGGTTCGTGGTAGAGACAATGGTTTCTCGCTCCAATGGCTCTCTCGTGGGGTAATTGCTCTGGTCGTTTGACTGAAAACAGACAAATCTACGTCACCTAAAATGGGTTTTCGAAATTGGAAAAAGAAATTCGATAATTATTTTTGTTTGTTTAGGTTACATTAGTGTGGCTAGATCAGTCGACTCCGGACTATAATTTGGTATTGATTGTGGAATATAATGATGGTTATGACAGTTAATAAGTGGCATTGATAATACGGCTCTAACTATTTTATTTGTGACTTTGTAGGCTATGTTTGTGTCCGTATTGTCTACGCTACCGTGGGTATCTTTAATAAATATCGGTGTAGATTGAAATTACCATGCACCAAGTCTACACAGCGACGTATTAACGATTGACTTGATTGCTTTGTCCTCTAAAACCTACTTGATTGCTTTGTCCCCTGGAACCTACTCGCATGCACTACTTCAGATGTTTTCAATAAAGATTGTTAATGGCTCGATGTGCAATTGTGATGTTCAAGAAGCACTGACAATAGGTACGACGCTATTGTACACACGATGTACAACATATCCAATACCACCGGGGAATCGTTTCCGATTCCGATTTAATAAAGAAGAAGAGAATTGTATTTGAAAGGTTTCCAATATGAACGATTCTGAAACAAGTTTCATTTTTTCATTCAGCGCAGATTATGTCTCATACGGGTATAGTGTCTGTGTTCAGTGGAACCTCGTTAATCCCGACTCTGTTAACCCGGACACAGGTCGTTTACTGCTGGGAACACTACGTGTATACAATGTGAAATTAGCCCCGTTAATCCGGAAGTAGGGGCGGTCGGGTAGCCTCGTGGTTAAAGCGTTCGCTCGTCACGCCGAAGACCCGGGTTCGATTCCCGACATGGGTACAATGTGTGAAGCCCATTTCTGGTGTCCCCCGCCGTGATATTGCTGGAATATTGCTAAAAGCGGCGTAAAACCATACTCACTCACTCACTCACTCACTCACTAATCCGGAAGTATATATGTGCAGACGTTTTTAATTGGATCGCTACCGTTCGGATTAACGGGGTTACACTGTAAAGGGTTGAACCGATACTTGGTAACTTGAATCTAACACGTTACATGTTATCTGCCTGGTACGTGGCTTGTACCAAATGTTTGCTGCTCCAGCGGCATCTTCCTTTATCAAGTGTATTTATCACAGTTCCACCTTGAACGCTATCACTGAGTGGAGATATAACACTGGATAATCGAGTTTGCTGTTACAAATGAGTCCATGTTGGTTTACGTCGCAGTGACCAGGACACCCATGTCACGGCGGCCTGTAAATAGTTGATTCTGGGCAAAGTGGTGGTTGATAGCATGAACAATGATCCAAATCGTTCACCTTACACATTGTGACCACTTAACCTTTATGTTATGCACTATCACGCTAGCCATTGGGTAACGGCCATTGCATTCACGGGCGTCGTTCTACTATAAGGCAAGCCGCATTGTTTCATCTTCAGCCTTCTAGTGTCATTTATCTTTACAATCAAGGGAAAGAGAATGTATGGATGCCAACTTATTTATGATGAGGAACCTAACGTTTCGGGTACATACCTACTCCACCATCAGGTGGATAATGAGTAATACTATTCATCTGATGAAGGAGTAAGTATATACTTCGAAACGTAGGGTTCCTCGTCATAAAGTGAGTGAGTGAGTTTGGTTTTACGCCGTTTTTAGCAATATTCCAGCAATATCACGGCGGGAGTCACCAGAAATGGGCTTCACACATTGTACCCATGTCGGGAATCGAACCCGGGTCTTCGGCGTGACGAGCGAACGCTTTAACCACTAGGCTACCCGACCGCTCCTCGTCATACAGAAGTTGACATCCATAAATTCTCGCCCTTATGTGTATGACTTCTAAAGGCCTTTCAAAGATAAAACTTTACAACCGTCTTGAACTTTTCGACTACATTTTCTTTGGACTGTTTTCTGTTCTGCTTGACCTGTCAGGGATGTTAATACGATAACGCCATTGCCATTGACGTCTTCATCTACACGTCCAGGGGGACACGTTGGGTTTCTGGTAAACACGCTGAGCCACGATGTCCCTAAAACGTCATCCCGCAATCTGATGTCACGAAGTGTGTTATTTATGTATATTTTGATTATTGGTGACAACCTTTATCAACGACACACACAGAGATAATGTGTACATCGATATCATCTTTATTTCACTTGTGTGTCGCCACGCTCTAAATGAAAGGATGGGATGGTTGTTCTGTGCTAATTTGACGCATCGGTGATCACATGTATGTCTCATGCAATTCCCTAGTTCGGTTGTTGTAGCTTTTAGTAAGATGAGGGTCTGAGAGGTATGTTCACCGTAACAATAATGTATCAACTAGAATTGTATGACTTCCACTTTCAAGAAGTTAGATTTCCCATTATGTCGACCAATATTCCTGCAGCATCAGCCTTTGGTGCCTACATTGCACGACTTTTGAGGTCCAATCGAGCATGCGCTTTCTACGAAGTTTTCATAGAGCGTCATATTACTCCTGCTCCAAAGTTTTCGCCATGATTACAGCATTCAAGACCTCGGTGAAGTTTCAAAAAGTTGGATAGTAGACATGTGGATGACATTTCCAAATTTGACGCATCAGTAACCAAAGTTATGTCAGATGCAATTATCTATTTTCGTTTGTACAACATGTCCCCGTGTTTGGTCAGGTGAACACTACTTGTGGTCGCAGCTGTTAAACACGATTTAGTCATAATTTCAATGTAGAAATAGTTAGATTTTCAAAGACACCAGAATTAAAACTACTGCAACAACAACAAAGAAGACTTATATCATATACTAGACAAATGTCAACTATATCAAGAACTACGGGAAATGTATTTACAAAAGTATGTGACACGGACATGTCGTCATAACTTTCTGTGTAATAAAAACAATCAAATCATGTCCATAATAATACGAAATGTCCGTAATACGATTCTGGCTATGTCATGAGCATGTGTTTATGAATCACTACAAAAAAGTGATGATACCAAGCGTATTCTGTCCCACCAGCGGCACCTTTCACAAACACATGCAAAGGCGAGTCAAGTGTTCACCTGAAGGAACATATTGTACAAGCTGAATAGGGAAATTAAGCTTCTACAAACTGATGACAACACCTTGCCATTTTGATTCAGCAATTCTTTTGTCCCATGTTTAATTAAGGAACGGCAATGCTTAAAGAACCAGCTTGTAAAAGTCATTTTTGCAATATTGATACGGTATTGACAGTGTAATGGTTAATTGTGTATGATTAATGTCCATGTAAATTAAGTCTTCGAAATATTCATTGTACAGGTTATGATATAGTTTCTCTTTATACGTAATACTATTGTTTACATGGTTCTACATGTAAACAGGCCTTATGACCACAAATACGGATTAAACAACACTTAATTGCTCTTTCTAATAAGAATAGACCGCCTCCGTGGTCTAATGGTAGAGCGTCTGCCCGGAGAGCCGCTGTTCGATCCCCGGCCGCGTCATACCAAAAGACGTTAAGAGATGGTACTTGTTGTTACCCTGTCTGGCGCTTGGCATTAAGGGACTAAAACAAGGACTGGTCGGCTCGGAGTCAGTATACTGTGTCTGAGTGGGGTATTCATGTTAAACTGCGGCATGGTATCTCAGTGAACTAGCACTATAAATCGGCATCAGTCCGGACTAGTACAAGCAGACACACACACACACACACACACACACGCACGCACGCACGCACGCACGCACGCACGCACGCACACACACACACCCGTGCATGCACGTCGCTATGTAAGTGCAATGATCTTGGACGCGACGTTAAACCCAATTTTCACCTCACCTCTAATAAGAATAATGCTTCTGTTTGTACTTTGGGGGTACCTGTGTGCTTGGAGAGAGATCTCGGCACGTTGTACAATACCAACGAATATAACATATACATAACATATATCTCATGAGTATTCACCACGCAATGTCAGACTTAATGCACGGGCAGTTTTAATATTAAGTTCAAATTTATTGGGCATTGGATACGACCAACGTCCAATCCAATCATTGTAAGTGAACACAAAGCTGTAACATTTTGTCGTCACGAAAGAGACTACTGGTACAGTAATATGATTGCGCATACACACTGTAGGCTGTCAAGCATTGGTAACACTGTATATGTACACTGTAGCTTTCAATCAATGGTAACAAGGTGTATGTACACTGGTTGCCATCAAGCATTAGCAACATGGTGTATGTACACTGGTAGCTATCAAGGATTACTAACATTGTGTATATACACTTGTAGCTATCAAGAATTAATAACATTGTGTATAAACATTGTAGGTATCAAGCATTAATAACATTGTGTATACACACAGGTAGCTATCAAGCATTAATAACATTGTGTATATACACTTGTAGCTATCAAGAATTAATAACAGTGTGTATAAACATTGTAGGTATCAAGCATTAATAACACTGTATAAGCACACTGGTAGCTATCAGGCATGGTATCATTGAGTATGTACACTGGTAGCTATCAAGCATTGCTACCATTGAGAATGTACACATGTTGCTATCAAGCATTGGTAACATTGTGTATGAACACAGATTGCTATCAAGCATTGGCTACAGTTTGTATGTACCCAGGTTGCTATCAAGCATTGGTAACATTGTGTATATACACAGGTAGCTACCGAGCATTAATAACATTGAGTATATACACAGGTAGGTATCAAGCATTAGTAACATTGTGTATGTACACAGGAAGCTATCAATCATTGCTATCATAGGGTATGTACACAGGAAGCTATCAAGCATTGCTATCATTGAGTATGTGCACAAGAAGCTATCAACCATTGCTATCATTGGGTATGTACACAGGAAGCTATCAAGCATTGCTATCATAGAGTATGTGCACAAGAAGCTATCAAGCATTGCTATCATTGAGTATGTACACGGGAAGCTATCAAGCATTGCTATCATTGGGTATGTACACAGGTAGCTATCAAACATTGCTATCATTGAGTATGTACACGGGAAGCTATCAAGCATTGCTATCATTGAGTATGTACACAGGAAGCTATCAAGCATTGCTATCATTGAGTATGTACACAGGAAGCTATCAAGCATTGCTATCATTGGGTATGTACACAGGTAGCTATCAAACATTGCTATCATAGAGTATGTGCACAAGAAGCTATCAAGCATTGCTATCATTGAGTATGTACACAAGAAGCTATCAAGCATTGCTATCATTGAGTATGTACACGGGAAGCTATCAAGCATTGCTATCATTGAGTATGTACACAGGTAGCTATCAAGCATTGCTATCATTGAGTATGTGCACAAGAAGCTATCAAGCATTGCTATCATTGAGTATGTACACAAGAAGCTATCAAGCATTGCTATCATTGAGTATGTACACAGGAAGCTATCAAGCATTGCTATCATTGAGTATGTGCACAAGAAGCTATCAAGCATTGCTATCATTGAGTATGTACACAGGAAGCTATCAAGCATTGCTATCATTGAGTATGTGCACAAGAAGCTATCAAGCATTGCTATCATTGAGTATGTACACAAGAAGCTATCAAGCATTGCTATCATTGAGTATGTACACAGGAAGCTATCAAGCATTGCTATCATTGAGTATGTACACAGGAAGCTATCAAACATTGCTATCATATAGTATGTACACAGGAAGCTATCAAGCATTGCTATCATTGGGTATGTACACAGGAAGCTATCAAACATTGCTATCATTGGGTATGTACACAGGAAGCTATCAACCATTGCTATCATAGAGTATGTACACAAGAAGCTATCAATCATTGCTATCATAGGGTATGTACACAGGAAGCTATCAAGCATTGCTATCATTGGGTATGTACACAGGTAGCTATCAAGCATTGCTATCATTGAGTATGTGCACAAGAAGCTATCAAGCATTGCTATCATAGAGTATGTACACAAGAAGCTATCAATCATTGCTATCATAGGGTATGTACACAGGTAGCTATCAAGCATTGCTATCATTGGGTATGTACACGGGAAGCTATCAAGCATTGCTATCATTGAGTATGTACACAGGAAGCTATCAAGCATTGCTATCATTGGGTATGTACACAGGAAGCTATCAAGCATTGCTATCATTGGGTATGTACACAGGAAGCTATCAACCATTGCTATCATAGAGTATGTACACAGGAAGCTATCAAGCATTGCTATCATTGGGTATGTACACAGGAAGCTATCAAGCATTGCTATCATAGGGTATGTACACAGGTAGCTATCAAGCATTGCTATCATTGAGTATGTACACGGGAAGCTATCAAGCATTGCTATCATTGGGTATGTACACAGGTAGCTATCAAGCATTGCTATCATTGGGTATGTACACAGGTAGCTATCAAGCATTGCTATCATTGGGTATGTACACAGGTAGCTATCAAGCATTGCTATCATTGAGTATGTACACAGGTAGCTATCAAGCATTGCTATCATTGAGTATGTACACAGGTAGCTATCAAGCATTGCTATCATTGGGTATGTACACGGGAAGCTATCAAGCATTGCTATCATTGAGTATGTACACAGGTAGCTATCAAGCATTGCTATCATTGGGTATGTACACAGGTAGCTATCAAGCATTGCTATCATTGGGTATGTACACAGGTAGCTATCAAGCATTGCTATCATTGGGTATGTACACGGGAAGCTATCAAGCATTGCTATCATTGAGTATGTACACAGGTAGCTATCAAGCATTGCTATCATTGGGTATGTACACAGGTAGCTATCAAGCATTGCTATCATTGGGTATGTACACAGGTAGCTATCAAGCATTGCTATCATTGGGTATGTACACAGGTAGCTATCAAGCATTGCTATCATTGAGTATGTACACGGGAAGCTATCATGCATTAGTAACATTGAGTATGTACACAGGTAGCTATCAAGCATTGCTATCATTGAGTATGTACACTGGTAGCTATCAAGCATTAGTAACATTGTGTATGTACACAGGTAGCTATCAAGCATTGCTATCACTACATATGTACACAGGAAGCTATCAAACATTGCTATCGTTGAGTATGTACACTGGCAGTTATTAAACATTAGTAACATTGTGTATGTACACAGGTAGCTATAGAAGTATGTGTTTGAGAATCACTGTCATATAGTGATGTCATAGGTATTCGCAAAAGCGTGAGAGTATTACGCATCACAAACACATGCAAAGACAAGTCAATTGCTCACCTGAAAACAAACGCTGGAACATATGGTAGAAGTGAAAATTGGGAATTAAATTTGACATCATTTTCGACACTGATGCGCCACCAATTTGGAAATGTCCCCCACATGTCTACCATAAAACGTTTTGAAAACTTTACTGAGGTCTTGAATGTTGTAGCCCCGAAGTGCAGGTATGTCAATCAGTGGAAGGGAATTGCCTATTTGACCAGGATTGAACGACATCAGATCATCGATATACCTGAAGCTTAAGTTAAATTTATAGACAGAAATTCCGATTCATATGCGGGTATTTTCTCTTTAGATCTATAATTCGAAAACTCACACTATCAATCTTGGAGCTGTTTATGAACCCGTTGAGCTGCATGTTTTGTGGTATTGTGAAAGGAAATTTCTCCAAAACACTGATTTATCGAAGCGTACATAAAATATGTCCAGCCTCCTGACAAAGCCACCTACACGTGTTTGCTTCAGTTGTGGATACGAACGACTACCAAGCACCATGTGATACTTATGATCACTTACAATAGGAGGACATCAGTAAAGTTTTAACGGGCTACTTGTACTAGTCAGGACTAATACCGATTTTAAAGTACTAGCAAGCCCACTGAGATACCATGTTGCAGTTTAACATGGAGACCCAACTCAGATACTGTATGACTCCAAGCCGATCTGAGCATTAACAACAAGTACCATCTTTAAATATCTTTTGCTATGAGCCGATCTGGGATCGAACCACACACCTTTCAGTCCTCGGGAATAATTCGGAGATGGTGACAAACATCCGTCAGTCTTGAACGCTATGACGTTATAGATCACGTCAAGAAGGTTTTTTTAAACCCGCCTTGTTTGCAGATTACGAAAAAAAGTGTTTTGAAGTTGTTCTGATAAATATTGATAACGCTTCAACCAAGCAGACTGCAGCACACTCTACAAAATGGTTTTAAAATGCTCGTTAAACTTCTCTGTAAGCGTATGATGACGGCACCCAGTGGTTTATTCTTTGTGCAAATCGCACATATGACGTGTGAGAGTGAACAACGTGATTCACCATCGGATTATAAATGCTTCTTTTCCTTACTGGTGTAGAACAGCAGCATGTACGCCACGCAGGCGTCCCGTGGACGATTTCACACCATGTGCACACCACGAGCAACACCTATCAGACGGTCAAGGAAAACACGTGTCAACAGTTTTTGTCCAAGACGCATGATATAACATGATACAGTGAACCTGACCATTGTATGTATAGATCAGTCAAGCCGTATACTGACCATTGTATGTATAGATCAGTCAAGCCGTATACTGACCATTGTATGTAAAGATCAGTCAAGACCTGAGCTGACCGTTGTATGTATAGATCAGTCAAGCCGTATACTGACCATTGTATGTATAGATCAGTCAAGACCTAAACTGACCATTGTATGTATAGATCAATCAAGACCTAAACTGACCATTGTATGTATAGATCAATCAAGACCTAAACTGACCATTGTATGTATAGATCAATCAAGACCTAAACTGACCATTGTATGTATAGATCAGTCAAGCCCTAAACTGACCATTGTATGTATAGATCAGTCAAGCCTTATACTGACCATTGTATGTAAAGATCAGTCAAGACCTAAACTGACCATTGTATGTATAGATCAGTCAAGACCTGAGCTGACCGTTGTATGTATAGATCAGTCAAGCCGTATACTGACCATTGTATGTATAGATCAGTCAAGACCTAAACTGACCATTGTATGTATAGATCAGTCAAGACCTAAACTGACCATTGTATGTATAGATCAATCAAGACCTAAACTGACCATTGTATGTATAGATCAGTCAAGCCCTAAACTGACCATTGTATGTATAGATCAGTCAAGCCTTATACTGACCATTGTATGTAAAGATCAGTCAAGACCTAAACTGACCATTGTATGTATAGATCAGTCAAGACCTGAGCTGACCGTTGTATGTATAGATCAGTCAAGCCGTATACTGACCATTGTATGTATAGATCAGTCAAGACCTAAACTGACCATTGTATGTATAGATCAGTCAAGACCTAAACTGACCATTGTATGTATAGATCAGTCAAGCCCTATACTGACCATTGTATGTATAGATCAGTCAAGACCTAAACTGACCATTGTATGTATAGATCAGTCAAGCCCTATACTGACCATTGTATGTATAGATCAGTCAAGCCCTATACTGACCATTGTATGTATAGATCAGTCAAGACCTAAACTGACCATTGTATGTATAGATCGGAGTCAAACCCACATACTGACAAGTGCATGTATAGATCGGAGTCAAACCCCCATACAGACCAGTGCATGTATAGATCAGAGTCAAACCCACATACTGACCAGTGCATGTATAGATCGGAGTCAAACCCCCATACAGACCAGTGCATGTATAGATCAGAGTCAAACCCACATACTGACCAGTGCATGTATAGATCGGAGTCAAACCCACACACTGACCAGTGCATGTATAGATCGGAGTCAAACCCCCATACTGACCAGTGAATGTTTAGATCAGAGTCAAACCCACATACTGACAAGTGCATGTATAGATCGGAGTCAAACCCCCATACAGACCAGTGCATGTATAGATCAGAGTCAAACCCACACACTGACAAGTGCATGTATAGATCGGAGTCAAACCCCCATACTGACCAGTGAATGTTTAGATCAGAGCCAAACCCACATACTGACAAGTGCATGTATAGATCAGAGTCAAACCCACATACTGACCAGTGCATGTATAGATCGGAGTCAAACCCACATACTGACAAGTGCATGTATAGATCGGAGTCAAACCCCCATACAGACCAGTGCATGTATAGATCAGAGTCAAACCCACATACTGACAAGTGCATGTATAGATCGGAGTCAAACCCCCATACTGACAAGTGCATGTATAGATCGGAGTCAAACCCACACACTGACCAGTGCATGTATAGATCAGAGTCAAACCCACACACTGACCAGTGCATGTATAGATCGGAGTCAAACCCCCATACAGACCAGTGCATGTATAGATCAGAGTCAAACCCACATACTGACAAGTGCATGTATAGATCGGAGTCAAACCCCCATACTGACAAGTGCATGTATAGATCGGAGTCAAACCCACACACTGACCAGTGCATGTATAGATCAGAGTCAAACCCACACACTGACCAGTGCATGTATAGATCGGAGTCAAACCCCCATACAGACCAGTGCATGTATAGATCAGAGTCAAACCCACATACTGACCAGTGCATGTATAGATCAGAGTCAAACCCACATACTGACAAGTGCATGTATAGATCAGAGTCAAACCCACATACTGACCAGTGCATGTATAGATCAGTGTCAAACCCACATACTGACAAGTGCATGTATAGATCAGAGTCAAACCCACATACTGACCAGTGCATGTATAGATCGGAGTCAAACCCACATACTGACAAGTGCATGTATAGATCGGAGTCAAACCGCCATACTGACAAGTGCATGTATAGATCGGAGTCAAACCCACACACTGACCAGTGCATGTATAGATCAGAGTCAAACCCACACACTGACCAGTGCATGTATAGATCGGAGTCAAACCCCCATACAGACCAGTGCATGTATAGATCAGAGTCAAACCCACATACTGACAAGTGCATGTATAGATCGGAGTCAAACCCCCATACTGACAAGTGCATGTATAGATCGGAGTCAAACCCACACACTGACCAGTGCATGTATAGATCAGAGTCAAACCCACACACTGACCAGTGCATGTATAGATCGGAGTCAAACCCCCATACAGACCAGTGCATGTATAGATCAGAGTCAAACCCACATACTGACCAGTGCATGTATAGATCAGAGTCAAACCCACATACTGACAAGTGCATGTATAGATCGGAGTCAAACCCACATACTGACCAGTGCATGTATAGATCAGTGTCAAACCCACATACTGACAAGTGCATGTATAGATCAGAGTCAAACCCACATACTGACCAGTGCATGTATAGATCGGAGTCAAACCCCCATACTGACAAGTGCATGTATAGATCGGAGTCAAACCCCCATACAGACCAGTGCATGTATAGATCAGAGTCAAACCCACATACTGACCAGTGCATGTATAGATCGAAGTCAAACCCACATACTGACCAGTGCATGTATAGATCGGAGTCAAACCCACACACTGACCAGTGCATGTATAGATCGGAGTCAAACCCCCATACTGACCAGTGAATGTTTAGATCAGAGTCAAACCCACATACTGACAAGTGCATGTATAGATCAGAGTCAAACCCACATACTGACCAGTGCATGTATAGATCGGAGTCAAACCCCCATACTGACAAGTGCATGTATAGATCGGAGTCAAACCCCCATACAGACCAGTGCATGTATAGATCAGAGTCAAACCCACATACTGACCAGTGCATGTATAGATCGGAGTCAAACCCCCATACTGACAAGTGCATGTATAGATCGGAGTCAAACCCCCATACAGACCAGTGCATGTATAGATCAGAGTCAAACCAACATACTGACCAGTGCATGTATAGATCGAAGTCAAACCCACATACTGACCAGTGCATGTATAGATCGGAGTCAAACCCCCATACTGACCAGTGCATGTATAGATCGGAGTCAAACCCCCATACTGACCAGTGAATGTTTAGATCAGAGTCAAACCCACATACTGACCAGTGCATGTATAGATCAGAGTCAAACCCACATACTGACCAGTGCATGTATAGATCGAAGTCAAACCCACATACTGACCAGTGCATGTATAGATCGGAGTCAGACCCCCATAGTGATCATTCCGAATATAGGTTAGAGTCTGGCCCTTCCACTCATCATTACACAGTCTGGCTATTACAGCGATCATTACACAGTCTGACCGTTACAGTCAGGAAGTCAATCCGATTGTCTGGGTGGCGTCACAAATCAAACAATGGCGGCGGCGTCTCCGCAGGTACAGGAGGAAACAAGGATCAAAGCGAGATGCTGCTTTAGAACAGACGTCGTTCACGCAGTTCACTTCACAGGGCAATATGCAATCAAACCTCTGCCCAGACGCCATACAATGGTACTATATAATCAAACGTCGTTATTGCCTGTGTCACCTCTTACAAGGATGGATAACCACTCATTCATATACATAATTCACTACGTCAACACCAGAGAAATACCAGTCTCGATTATCTGCCGAAACAGATTCCATTGAACGAAGGGCAACATGGTGATGGAAATTATATGAATGTGTTATATGAAGATCAGTGATAACACCAGGTGTTCGCGAAAAGGGTATGCATATCTGAGACCCGTGAAGATTCCGGGTTAGAATTGTCTTCAGCAACTCATGCTTGTCGTAAGAGACAACTAACGGGATCGGGTGGTCAGGATCGCTGACTTGACTGAAGCGTGTCCCGATGCTCATGATATCAATCACTGGATTGTCAGGTCCAGACTCGATTATTTACAGACCTCCGCCATATAGCAGGAGTATTGCTGAGTGCGGCGTTAAACAAACAAACAAAACGTTGTTCACCGAGTCACCAAGCGACCTTGATTGAAAGGTGTTAGCAAAATATGTCTTTCCCTAAAATTTGAATAATGTGTGATATGAAGTACCTAAACAATGCAGACGCCATACGCAGGAGGTGGTAGTATATTGCTCGACATGAAGCGGAATCTCACGATGAGAAAATCGAAATCATCCTTCTTGTCATACAACTCAGTACAGAGGTTGCCGTCGCGTTTTATACATAGATATACATAGATCCATTAAGCGTATCCTGCCCCACCGGTGGCACCCGTCGCAAACACATGCAAAAGCAAGTCCATTGTTCAACTGAAAAAACACGGGAACATGTGGCATAAGTCAAAATAGCCAATTGCATCGGACGCCATTTTTGTGAATAAAGCGTCAGATTTGGAAATGTACGTCTACCATACAACTTGCTGAAAGCTTTACTGGGGCTTTGAATGTTGAAACCTAGATCGAAAAATTTATAATTTTTTTATTATTATTACTTTATTTATTTTATTTTATTTTATTTTTTTTTTTTGGGGGGGGGGGGCGGCTCTTATGCTCTTTGAGATCTAGGTGGAAAGACTATGCTCGACTGAATCTTTGAAGTTGTAAAATGTAGACACCAAAAGCTGGAGCTGCTGGAATATTGCTCGACATAAAGGGAAAGTTGAAGACATCCCTCATGTCAAACATTCTTGTGGGGAGTTTTTTTTGTTATTTTCAGTTCAGGTGGGTTAATCACTTGAAGGGAATACGTGTTTTGACTGCCAGTCCGAGAAGAAATGTATGTGCATAAAGGAACCGATAAGCAAGACGGGGAGCACATGTGGATGCCTACTTCTTGTCTAAATGTCTTACCCCAAAATCTTACACTCGTAGATGGCATCAATCCGAACATTTCACATATTGTTTTCTCAGTAATTTATGATGGATTATTAGCTTTTATACTTGACCAATTGTCCTGATCTTCTGAAGATAGATATACAGTGGATCAAGGAAGTATGAACGTATGAAGTAGTTCCTTTAGTTTGTTATGTGGGATAGTGGTGTACAAAGCTTTTCTAAGGTCTATAAAGTCCTTCTTTTTTTATTGTTTCTTGACATTCTGCTAATATTTCTGCCATTTCTATAAACTTCTTTAACTCAAACTCTTTAAGTATTAGGGTTATTCGGTTTTTAACTTTGGAACTATAATGCATTTTGTCCACGAAGAAGGAAATCTACCAAACTACAGAATTTTGTAAAATAAAATATTTAGGTATGATAACAAAACTATTTCAGCACACGCATAAAATCATGTGGGTGTTCCATCGCCACTTGATAACCTATTATTTTTTAATTATCTATTGCATTGATACTTTCTTGATCAGAAATGTCTTGCACCTCTAGACATTCCTGACATTCCAGGTCTTTGTGGTTGATATCAACTTCTGGGGAAGACACTTGATTGTATATACCTACTATATGTAAGACCGTCACTGGTGACAATCCTGGCCATTAGTGTATTTACTGACTATATGCCAGGCCGTTAGTGACGAGAACACTGACCACACATTATAACCCAACAGTGTATTTACTGACTATATGCCAGGCCGTTAGTGACGAGAACACTGACCACACATTATAAACCACCAGTGTATATACTGACTATATGCCAGGCCGTTAATGACGAGAACACTGACCACACATTATAACCCACCAGTGTATATACTGACTGTATGCCAGGCCGTTAGTGACGAGAACACTGACCAAACATTATAACCCACCAGTGTATTTACTGACTATATGCCAGGCCGTTAGTGACGAGAACACTGACCACACATTATAACCCACCAGTGTATTTACTGACTATATGCCAGGCCGTTAGTGACGAGAACACTGACCACACATTATAACCCACCAGTGTATTTACTGACTATATGCCAGGCCGTTAGTGACGAGAACACTGACCACACATTATAACCCACCAGTGTATTTACTGACTATATGCCAGGCCGTTAGTGACGAGAACACTGACCACACATTATAACCCACCAGTGTATTTACTGACTATATGCCAGGCCGTTAGTGACGAGAACACTGACCACACATTATAACCCACCAGTGTATTTACTGACTATATGCCAGGCCGTTAGTGACGAGAACACTGACCACACATTATAACCCACCAGTGTATTTACTGACTATATGCCAGGCCGTTAGTGACGATAACACTGACCACACATTATAACCCACCAGTGTATATACTGACTGTATGCCAGGCCGTTAATGACGAGAACACTGACCACACATTATAACCCACCAGTGTATTTACTGACTATATGCCAGGCCGTTAGTGACGAGAACACTGACCACACATTATAACCCACCAGTGTATATACTGACTATATGCCAGGCCGTTAGTGACGAGAACACTGACCACACATTATAACCCACCAGTGTATATACTGACTATATGCCAGGCCGTTAGTGACGAGAACACTGACCACACATTATAACCCACCAGTGTATATACTGACTGTATGCCAGGCCGTTAATGACGAGAACACTGACCACACATTATAACCCATCAGTGTATTTACTGACTGTATGCCAGGCCGTTAGTGACGAGAACACTGACCACACATTATAACCCACCAGTGTATATACTGACTATATGCCAGGCCGTTAGTGACGAGAACACTGACCAAACATTATAACCCACCAGTGTATTTACTGACTGTATGCCAGGCCGTTAGTGACGAGAACACTGACCACACATTATAACCCACCAGTGTATATACTGACTATATGCCAGGCCGTTAGTGACGAGAACACTGACCACACATTATAACCCAACAGTGTATATACTGACTATATGCCAGGCCGTTAGTGACGAGAACCCTGACCACACATTATAACCCACCAGTGTATTACTGACTATATGCCAGGCCGTTAGTGACGAGAACACTGACCACACATTATAACCCACCAGTGTATTTACTGACTATATGCCAGGCCGTTAGTGACGAGAACACTGACCACACATTATAACCCACCAGTGTATATACTGACTGTATGCCAGGCCGTTAGTGACGAGAACACTGACCAAACATTATAACCCACCAGTGTATTTACTGACTATATGCCAGGCCGTTAGTGACGAGAACACTGACCACACATTATAACCCACCAGTGTATTTACTGACTATATGCCAGGCCGTTAGTGACGAGAACACTGACCACACATTATAACCCACCAGTGTATTTACTGACTATATGCCAGGCCGTTAGTGACGAGAACACTGACCACACATTATAACCCACCAGTGTATATACTGACTGTATGCCAGGCCGTTAGTGACGAGAACACTGACCACACATTATAACCCACCAGTGTATTTACTGACTATATGCCAGGCCGTTAGTGACGAGAACACTGACCACACATTATAACCCACCAGTGTATATACTGACTGTATGCCAGGCCGTTAGTCACGAGAACCCTGACCACACATTATAACCCAACAGTGTATATACTGACTATATGCCAGGCCGTTAGTGACGAGAACACTGACCACACATTATAACCCACCAGTGTATTTACTGACTATATGCCAGGCCGTTAGTGACGAGAACACTGACCACACATTATAACCCACCAGTGTATTTACTGACTATATGCCAGGCCGTTAGTGACGAGAACACTGACCACACATTATAACCCACCAGTGTATTTACTGACTATATGCCAGGCCGTTAGTGACGAGAACACTGACCACACATTATAACCCACCAGTGTATATACTGACTGTATGCCAGGCCGTTAGTGACGATAACACTGACCACACATTATAACCCACCAGTGTATTTACTGACTATATGCCAGGCCGTTAATGACGAGAACACTGACCACACATTATAACCCACCAGTGTATTTACTGACTATATGCCAGGCCGTTAGTGACGAGAACACTGACCACACATTATAACCCACCAGTGTATATACTGACTGTATACCAGGCCGTTAGTGACGAGAACACTGACCACACATTATAACCCACCAGTGTATTTACTGACTATATGCCAGACAAGTGAGGATCCTGGCCACTGCAAATCTGGTCTAGGGTAGACAACTCCAGCCAAAGAATTCTGCCGTAGGTTGGAGTTTTGGTTACATGCCTTGTACATAATGGTTATCTGTCTTTATATTTGTTTATGTGTTTCTCGCTTGTTTTCTTTATGTCACTTTATGAACTTCTGTTCCCGTTTTCTCACCCATTTGTCTTCAACTTGTAATGTTCAGTCTGACGCACATGGGGCGAGTTACTGATACCGCGACTGAGGACAAAGGCGGCCGAGCAATTCACTGTGCAGAGTTGTGTCATTTAACAATGGCAGGATCTGCATACTACTGCTACTACTGATACTACTGATACTACTGATACTACTACTACTACTACTACTACTACTACAGCTACTACTACTACTATTACTAGAACTACTACTTCTACTACTGCTACTACTGCTACTGTTGATACTACCACTACTACTACTACTGCTACTACTACTACTACCACTACTACTACTACTGCTACTGCTAGTATAACAACAACTACCTTTGGTACTACTGCTCTGCTACTGCTACTAGTGCTACTGCTGCTACGGTTACTACTACTGCTACGGTTACTACAACTGCTACTACTACTTCTGCTACTGCTACTGCTTCTACTACTGATACTACTTCTGATACTGCTACTATTACTACAACTATTACTTCTACTGCTACTACTACTGATACTACTACTGCTATTACTACTAACAACTACTGTTACTACTACTGCTGCTGCTACTACTGATACTACTACTACTACTGTTCCTACTACTACTACCACTACTACTACTGCTTCTACTACTGCTACTATTTCTTATTCTGCTACTACTACTGTTATTACTACTGCTACTACCACTACTACTACTGCTACTATTACTGCTACTACTTCTGCTGCTACTACTACTGTTACTACTACTACTACTACTACTGCTTCTACTACTACTACTTCTACTGATACTACTACTATTACTACAACTACTACTTCTACTACTACTACTACTACCACTGATACCACTACTGCTACTACTACTACTACTACTACTACTACTACTACTACTACCACTGATACTACTACTACTGCTTCTACTACTACTGCTGCTACTGCTACTACTACTTCTACCACTGATACTACTACTGCTACTTCCACTACTACTACTGCTACTATAACTGCTACTACTTCTGCTACTGCTACTACTACTACTACTACTGCTACTACCACGTCTACTACTACTGCTACTACTACCACTACCTCAACTACTGCTGCTGCTAAAACTATTACTACGACTATTACTCCTACAGCTTCTACTACTACTGTTGCTACTACTACTTCTACTGCTGCTGCTACAACTACCACCACCACTACTTCTCCCAGTGGGGATTCCTGTCTAGATTAGGTCCTAAATAACCTATATGGGTCGTTATATAGGCTGGTGAACAATATTCTATCTGTTGCTATAGACAGGTGGTCGTTGAGCATACAGTCTGATGTTATAGACAGGTGGTCGTTGGGCATACAGTCTGATGTTATAGACGGGTGGTCGTTGAGCATACAGTCTGATGTTATAGACAGGTGGTCGTTGAGGATACAGTCTGATGTTATAGACAGGTGGTCGTTGAGCATACAGTCTGATGTTATAGACAGGTGGTCGTTGGGCATACAGTCTGATGTTATAGACAGGTGGTCGTTGAGCATACAGTCTGATGTTATAGACAGCAGGTCGTTGAGCATGCAGTCTGATGTTATAGACAGGTGGTCGTTGAGCATGCAGCCTGATGTTATAGACAGGTGGTCGTTGGGCATACAGTCTGATGTTATAGACAGGTGGTCGTTGAGGATACAGTCTGATGTTATAGACAGGTGGTCGTTGAGCATACAGTCTGATGTTATAGACAGGTGGTCGTTGAGCATGCAGCCTGATGTTATAGACAGGTGGTCGTTGGGCATACAGTCTGATGTTATAGACAGCAGGTCGTTGAGCATGCAGTCTGATGTTATAGACAGGTGGTCGTTGAGCATACAGTCTGATGTTATAGACAGGTGGTCGTTGAGCATACAGTCTGATGTTATAGACAGCAGGTCGTTGAGCATGCAGTCTGATGTTATAGACAGGTGGTCGTTGAGCATACAGTCTGATGTTATAGACAGGTGGTCGTTGAGCATACAGTCTGATGTTATAGACAGGTGGTCGTTGAGCATGCAGCCTGATGTTATAGACAGGTGGTCGTTGAGCATAAAGTCTGATGTTATAGACAGGTGGTCGTTGGGCATACAGTCTGATGTTATAGACAGCAGGTCGTTGAGCATGCAGTCTGATGTTATAGACAGGTGGTCGTTGGGCATACAGTCTGATGTTATAGACAGCAGGTCGTTGAGCATGCAGTCTGATGTTATAGACAGGTGGTCGTTGAGCATACAGTCTGATGTTATAGACAGGTGGTCGTTGAGCATACAGTCTGATGTTATAGACAGGTGGTCGTTGAGCATGCAGTCTGATGTTATAGACAGGTGGTCGTTGAGCATACAGTCTGTTGTTATAGACAGGTGGTCGTTGAGCATACAGTCTGATGTTATAGACAGCAGGTCGTTGAGCATGCAGTCTGATGTTATAGACAGGTGGTCGTTGAGCATACAGTCTGATGTTATAGACAGGTGGTCGTTGAGCATACAGTCTGATGTTATAGACAGGTGGTCGTTGAGCATACAGTCTGATGTTATAGACAGGTGGTCGTTGGGCATACAGTCTGATGTTATAGACAGCAGGTCGTTGAGCATGCAGTCTGATGTTATAGACAGGTGGTCGTTGAGCATACAGTCTGATGTTATAGACAGGTGGTCGTTGAGCATACAGTCTGATGTTATAGACAGCAGGTCGTTGAGGATACAGTCTGATGTTATAGACAGGTTGTCGTTGATCATACAGTCTGATGTTATAGACAGGTGGTCGTTGAGTATACAGTCTGATGTTAAAGACAGGTGGTCGTTGAGCATACAGTCTGATGTTATAGACAGGTGGTCGTTGAGCATACAGTCTGATGTTATAGACAGGTGGTCGTTGGGCATACAGTCTGATGTTATAGACAGCAGGTCGTTGAGCATACAGTCTGATGTTATAGACAGCAGGTCGTTGAGCATACAGTCTGATGTTATAGACGATATATGAGAATGATAATAGAATTACTTTCTTCACTTAAAAGATAAGAAGATTGCGTAAGGATCTCAGCTTAAATAGATTTAAGATCTCGTCATTATATGTTTATGAACACAGGCTGTGAGGAAATAGCACCAAACACTCAACGACCCAACAACACAACTCATAACAAGCAGTGATATTGTCGCAATGATCGGAATAATCACGGCTAACTTCATATCAACTGCCTGTGTCTGCACACACGTGATGGAGATACGGGCAAGGGGGATTAATCCTACTCTTCATCCTGCACGTGCAACCTGTTAGGACGGTGCATTAAGTACAATCCAATATGGCAGATGTGTTCACGCGAGACGTAAACCTTCACGAGACGTCACGAAACGCCATTTATAGCACATGCGCCATCTGATTATGTGTCATTTCCGTGTTGAATTATAGTCAACGTTTATTTCTACTTGTTTATTAATGTCCTTTGAATTCTTGTGGTTATCACACGTGGATGTGACATGTGAATGTACGAGGTTCCCCGTGGTTTTGCACTTTCCCAAATAACAAGATAACCGCTACATCCACACAGAGGGAAGAGATGATATTCCTCGAGTTTTACACATATCTCCACCTGTGTCGTAAGTCATCACGAGGAATTCAAACAGGTAACGAAACACCGTCTCGAAAATATGCGCATTATGATGAAGGAAGTGCGCATTTAACTTTGGGCTTGCGATTGCAAGGCAAACATATTCTTCACACATTGTATTCATTGCTGTCTGTGTATACGATTATTAGTAAACAGACACTACGCTGAATAGTAAACAGAAACTACGTTGTAAATTTAACGTATATGTTATAGTGTAAACAGAAACTATGTTGTAAAGTAAACGTATTATGTTATAGTGTAAACAGAAACTACGTTGTAAAGTAAACACATGATGTTATAGTGTAAACAGAAACTACGTTGTAAAGTAAACATATTATGTTATAGTATAAACAGACACTATGTTGTAAAGTAAACATATTATGTTTTAACGTAAACAGAAACTATGTTGTAAAGTAAACTCATTATGTTATAGTTTAAGCAGAAGCTATATTGGGGAGTGACAGAAACTATGTTGTAAAGTAAACACATTATGTTATAGTTTAAGCAGAAGCTATATTGGGGAGTGACAGAAACTATGTTGTAAAGTAAACATATTATGTTACAGTGTAAACAGGGGCGGTGGGGTAGCCTAGTGGTTAAAGCGTTCGCTCGCTCGATTCCATACATGGGTACAATGTGTGAATCTCATTGCTGGTGTCCCCCGCCGTGATGTTGCTGGAATTTTGCTAAAAGCGGCGTAAAACCATACTCACTCACGTACTCTTCCGCCGCACACGAGACTATTAGAGCAAGATGGCGGACTATTAGAGCAATAAGCCGTTCCAATGTTTAAGTTCATTTTGCAAAGTAGTGTCTGGTTACTCGCAAAATAAGTGTTTACTTTACATCATAACGTCCGTTTACCCAACAACGTAGTGATTTTCATCTTAGTGTTTGTTTATTACACAAGTGTATGTTTGCTGCAAATCATAATGTGTTTTTACTACAAAGAGGTACCTCACTCTACAATGAGGAGCCTGTTTATTTAACATCGTAGTTCCTGTTTAATCAACAACGTAGTGCCTCGTTACTCTAAAAGGTCGTCACGATATGGCTGAAATATTGCCGATGTGACGTAAAGCATTAACTCACTCACTCACTCACTCTAAAAGGAAATGTATGTTTTCTAAACATCGTAATATCTGTTTTCTCAACGCTGTAGTGTCTGTTTACCCTACAACATAGTGGCTGTCACTCCCCAACATAGTGTCTGTTTACCCTATAACACAATATGTTTACCCTACAACATAGTGCCTGTCACTCCCCAACATAGTTTCTGTTTACCCTATAACACAATATGTTTACCCTACAACATAGTGCCTGTCACTCCCCAACATAGTTTCTGTTTACCCTATAACACAATATGTTTACCCTACAACATAGTGCCTGTCACTCCCCAACATAGTTTCTGTTTACCCTATAACACAATATCTTTACCCTACAACATAGTGCCTGTCACTCCCCTACATAGTTTCTGTTTACCCTATAACACAATATGTTTACCCTACAACATAGTGTCTGTCACTCCCCAACATAGTTTCTGTTTACCCTATAACACAATATGTTTACCCTACAACATAGTGTCTGTCACTCCCCAACATAGTTTCTGTTTACCCTTTAACACAATATGTTTACCCTACAACAAGGTGTCTGTCACTCCCCAACATAGTTTCTGTTTACCCTATAACACAATATATTTACCCTACAACATAGTGCCTGTCACTCCCCAACATAGTTTCTGTTTACCCTATAACACAATATGTTTACCCTACAACATAGTGCCTGTCACTCCCCAACATAGTTTCTGTTTACCCTATAACACAATATGTTTACCCTACAACATAGTGCCTGTCACTCCCCAACATAGTTTCTGTTTACCCTATAACACAATATGTTTACCCTACAACATAGTGCCTGTCACTCCCCAACATAGTTTCTGTTTACCCTATAACACAATATGTTTACCCTACAACATAGTGCCTGTCACTCCCCAACATAGTTTCTGTTTACCCTATAACACAATATGTTTACCCTACAACATAGTGCCTGTCACTCCCCAACATAGTTTCTGTTTACCCTATAACACAATATCTTTACCCTACAACATAGTGCCTGTCACTTCCCAACATAGTTCTGTTTACCCTATAACACAATATGTTTACCCTACAACATAGTGCCTGTCACTCCCCAACATGGTTTCTGTTTACCCTATAACACAATATGTTTACCCTACAACATAGTGCCTGTCACTCCCCAACATAGTTTCTGTTTACCCTATAACACAATATGTTTACCCTACAACATAGTGCCTGTCACTCCCCAACATAGTTTCTGTTTACCCTATAACACAATATGTTTACCCTACAACATAGTGCCTGTCACTCCCCAACATAGTTTCTGTTTACCCTATAACACAATATCTTTACCCTACAACATAGTGCCTGTCACTTCCCAACATAGTTCTGTTTACCCTATAACACAATATGTTTACCCTACAACATAGTGCCTGTCACTCCCCAACATGGTTTCTGTTTACCCTATAACACAATATGTTTACCCTACAACATAGTGCCTGTCACTCCCCAACATAGTTTCTGTTTACCCTATAACACAATATGTTTACCCTACAACATAGTGCCTGTCACTCCCCAACATAGTTTCTGTTTACCCTATAACACAATATGTTTACCCTACAACATAGTGCCTGTCACTCCCCAACATAGTTTCTGTTTACACTGCGTTTCATTTTACGCCGTTTTTAGCACTATTCCAGCAATATCACGGCGGGGAACACCAGAAATGGGCAGAAAATCCGAATAAGGCGTCAGTTGTGATCAATTTTATTTGAAAACGACACACAAGTTGATTAAATAAAGATAATTAGCTGGACTTAAATCTTAGGTGGTGAAAATCGCCCAGAACAGTTTCTGCATAAAACAATGAACAGCGATACTTACGATGTACACACGTCCGTCATCTTGCTCTAATAGTCTCGTGTGCGGCGGAAGAATACGTGAGTGAGTGTGGTTTTACGCTGCTTTTCGCAAAATTCCAGCAATATCACAGCGGGGGACACCAGAAATGGGATTCACACATTGTACCCATGTAGGGAATCGGACCCGGGTCATCGGCGTAACGAGCGAACGCTTTAACCACTGGGCTACCCCACCGCCCCTGGCGGAAGAATACGAGATTTAGGGAAGAGACAACTTGGTCTCACACAGCGTTAAAGTTACTTAACGGCCTAAGTACCAAATTAATAGTGTTTGTTTCACCAAGATTCCCCTTTAAATAATTATTCCAGCAGCTTGTGACGCGATCCTTTTTGAGGATTTCGGGATTCTTTCCCACACCAACAGACCAACAACCGCCTGTGGCCGGGAACAGCCCGTGGAAATGCTATACACTGATCAGTATATAAAACAAATACATCTATGTAGGAGCACTGTGGCAATGTATACATCGGCATCTTTTGCATTAAATTTGATTTTGATTTCATATGTGGCAGTTGATTATTGTGTTCTCTCGTACAATGAATTGACCATGTTGCCTCTGCTATGGGGGAAACAGGTGGCCCAAGGCGACAGCAACTTGCTATGCAGTTTCCCTTAGGCGTGCCAGAAACCTATGATCGTGGGTTCAATTCCAGTTCAACCTGACTCGGTCTAGGTTGTTTAGCACCATTCCCTTGATGGGTTTCACCAAAGTGGTAAAGTTCTGTATCAATACCTGTATCAATACAGAACTCGCTCGCTCGCTCGCCCGCCCGCACGCCCGCACGCCCGCCCGCTTGCCCGCCCGCTTGCCCGCCCGCTTGCCCGCCCGCCCGTTCGCTCCCTCACTCCCTCCCTCACTCCCTCCCTCCCTCACTCACTCACTCACTCACTCACTCACTCACTCACTCACCCTCGCTCACCCTCACTCACTCACTCACTCACTCACTCACTCATGATTATCTGCCGGAACAGATTCCATTGGATGTATACAGGCTATAAAGCCAGGTTAATTATATGAAGAGATCATTGCAAATCAACGATGACACCAGGTTCCTATCTGTCTTCATTGATAAGAGCAGATCTTTGTCACATAGACTAACACAATAGCAGGTGGCCACTAAACGTAGGTCGAAGGGTAGCCTTAGATTAATAAAGTCAATGCAATCTCTAAAAACACAATAAATGTACCTGCTTTAAAATTATTATTTATTCTAATGCTGATTTAAGAATAGAACCAGATAGGCTTTTTTTAAATCTAGATGGGTTTTGGTTTTACAAGTTCCTTTATTCTTCAGCTCTGTGCAGGAGTAGGGTAGCCTTGTGGTTAGGTGACCACTCGTCACTGAAGACACCAGTCCGATTCCCACCTAGGGACAATGTGTAAGCCCATTCTTCACGCCGAAAACCCGGGTTCGATTCCCCATATGGGTACAATATGTGAAGCCCATTTCTGGTGTCCTACGCCGTGGACACTCATACTCACTCACTCTCACATAAACATGACCCGTCGACCCAGCCATACGTGAGACAAACATATAAACATAAAATGTTTAATTATAATATGAGATTTTATGACGAAAAGGCCATCAGTTTGGAGCAAAAGGATACGGTGTCTAGTTCCTAATTAAGACATTAACATACACGTACATACTGATTTATGTACGTAACGTACAAAAATCCGACAGCACATATATTCTTGAAACATGGTGTGTCTGACCCAATCTAGTGGATACAGCGCGAGGGTGTGATTTAGGTCGAGGAAGGCGGACGTACCTCCTCCTCTTGATTAAGGAAGTAGTCCTCTGATATAAGGGACACGTCACCACCCATGTTGGCTGACGTAATCGGGGCGTCGGCAGCTATTGGCTGGATGCCATGGGCGACCTGTGACCTATCGATGGTTCCACACCTCATTCAGAAAAGCCACCCGTGATAACATGGGCCAGTGAGAATTGTCACCTACACATTCACACGTAGCTCCAGCGTCAATGAGTGCAGTGGTATTTGGGTGTTCGGGAAAGGCCTTTCCCAGATACGTTGCAGATCATATTTGTTTTTAAATATTCCATTAAAGATACCTTACTTTTTTATAAGGGAGAATAAACACATGTCGAGCCCTAACAACCGAAATAAGTGTCCAATCTGTTGGCGTTGTCTTCTATTCGGAGATACTTTATTGTTTTGATACACTGGAAATGTTAAGAATGGCCATATTGTCGGAATCGCCCCTATCCTATTCCTGAAAACTATGTAATATATTTTTGCTTTCTTCAACTCGTACAGCTTACAGCATAGTATATCAACCAGAACACTTACAGCATAGTATATCAACCAGAACAATTGCAACATAGTATATCAACCAGAACACTTACAGCATAGTATATCAACCAGAACACTTACAGCATAGTATATCAACCAGAACAATTACAACATAGTATATCAACCAGAACACTTACAGCATAGTATATCAACCAGAACACTTACAGCATAGTATATCAACCAGAACAATTACAACATAGTATATCAACCAGAACACTTACAACATAGTATATCAACCAGAACACTTACAACGTAGTATATCAACCAGAACAATTACAGCATAGTATATCAACCAGAACAATTACAGCATAGTATATCAACCAGAACAATTACAGTATAGTATATCACCCAGAACAATTACAGCATAGTATATCACCCAGAACAATTACAGCATAGTATATCAACCAGAACACGTAGAGTTTACCTCATAGAATATCAACCAGAACACGTACAGCTTAAAATATAGTATATCAACCAGGACACGTACAGCTAACAAAATAGTATATCAACCAGAAAACGTACAGCTTACAACGTAGTATATCAACCAGAACACGTACAACTTACAACATAGTATATCAACCAGAACACGTACAGCTTACAACCTAGTATATCAACCAGAACACGTACAGCATAGTATATCAACCAGAACACGTACAACTTACAACAGAGTATATCAACCAGAACACTTACAGTTTACAACATAGTATATCAACCAGAACACGTACAGCATAGTATATCAACCAGAACACGTACAACTTATAACATAGTATATCAACAAGAACACTTACAGTTTACAACATAGTATATCAACCAGAACACGTACAGCTTACAACGTAGTATATCAACAAGAACACGTACAGCTTACAACATAGTATATCAACCAGAACACGTACAACTTACAACATAGTATATCAACCAGAACACGTACAGCTTACAACATGGTATATCAACCAGAACACGTACAGCTTACAACGTAGTATATCAACAAGAACACGTACAGCTTACAACATAGTATATCAACCAGAACACGTACAACTTACAACATAGTATATCAACCAGAACACGTACAGCTTACAACATAGTATATCAACCAGAACACGTACAGCTTACAACATAGTATATCAACCAGAACACGTACAGTTTACAACATAGTATATCAACCAGTACACGTACAGCTAACAAAATAGTATATCAACCAGAAAACGTACAGCTTACAACATAGTATATCAACCAGAACACGTACAGCTTACAACATATTATATCAACCAGAACACGTACAGCTTACAACATAGTATATCGACCAGAACACGTACAGCTTACAACATAGTATGTCAACCAGAACACGTACAGCTTACAACATAGTATATCAACCAGAACACGTACAGCTTACAACATAGTATATCAACCAGAACACGTACAGCTTACAACATAGTATATCAACCAGAACACGTACAGTTTACAACATAGTATATCAACCAGGACACGTACAGCTAACAAAATAGTATATCAACCAGAAAACGTACAGCTTACAACATAGTATATCAACCAGAACAAGTACAGCTTACAACATAGTATATCGACCAGAACACGTACAGCTTACAACATAGTATATCAACCAGAACACGTACAGCTTACAACATAGTATATCAACCAGAACACGTACAGCTTACAACATAGTATATCGACCAGAACACGTACAGCTTACAACATAGTATATCAACCAGAACACGTACGGCTTACAACATAGTATATCGACCAGAACACGTACAGCTTACAACATAGTATATCAACCAGAACACGTACAGCTTACAACATAGTATATCAACCAGAAAACGTACAGCTTACAACATAGTATATCAACCAGAACACGTACAGCGAGGGGCCTTTGTTGTCACATTTTTTCACATCGATTACATACGATTGTTTTACTGTACGATTACATGCCTTTCTTCCCAATACCGATTGTTCTGCCATTGAGCTCATCTTCGTTTCCCAGCTATGTCTATCGGGAACAACTCACTAGACACTAGACACCTCTGAAAAATAACGTCGTCCAATTTACGGCGTCATTGGGTTGCGAGCGCACATTCGAATCACCAGAAATGACGTCATGATAGAACAATGTTTAATCTTGAAATAAACAACGCTTTGTCCTTCATTGTTCTTTGCGATATATCGCATCTCTATCTTCTATTGTTATAGAGAATACATG